>NW_026970316.1:0-37500 GCF_028390025.1 Pseudophryne corroboree
GCGATTGTTTCCCCTGTGCGTAAGTCTTCTCCGCAATCATATTGTCTTTATTGTTATTGTGAGCCATCTCTCTCTCTCTCTCTCTCTCCTCTTTCTCTCGTTTCTCTTAAAGTGTTATTGTACCATTATTGTATTTCATGTGTAGTTATCTGGTTAGGTAGTCTATGTTATATTGGTAATGTATGACTTGTATTGTTTTATTCTTTTGCAAATAACATTCATATAAGGCGTTAGACCCTAAGATCGGTATCTGTGTATTTCTTATATTTATAAGTGTACTCAGAGCGTCGGAGACGCTCGAACAGCTTTTAAGTTAATAAGGTTACACTGTGTTACATTTACTCTCTACCACTACACCAAGGTTTACTGCACAATACATTGTTTTATGGTATAGTTATAAAGGTTTAACTTCGTGAGCGTCTGCGCCGCTGGTGATCTCCTCGTGGTCCCGAGCGTCCGCTACGCTAATAGCGTATCATTACGGTAGTCGGCAGCCTATAGCGTGCCTGTCTGTGCTCACTTGGCCGTGAGCGAACGTGACGCTTGAGCGTCTCGACCACGGTTGAGCGATCGTTACGCAACGTGCGTACCCTTACGGTATTCCATACGCCAATAGCGTACTGTGTTCTTAGACCTCTTAAAGGGTTTTTAAATAAGATAAATATTTAGCTTTATCAATGGTCACTAACAAGGGCGTAGCTACCATTGGTGCAGGTAGTGCAGCTGCTATGGGGCACAGAACCGAAAAAGGCCCACCTTTCCTGTCACAGTTATATGTGTTATGCAGAAGGGAGTAGCTACCATAGGTGCAGGGACTGAAGCTACGGGGCCTGGAGCTGAGAGGGGCCACCTTCTCCTTCCCTGTCACAGTTACATGTGCTATATACATTTTACATAAGTAGATACATAAGGGCCCTTACAAACTTTTGCCTTTGTGCCTACAATACATCTAGTTATGCCCCTGGTCTTCATCATTGTGATGTGGTATAAAATGAGCGAAGGGCATTATAAATAATGCGGCATAATATGAACTGTGGGCACAGTAATGTGGCACAATATCAAGTGGGGGCACTGTAATGTGGCATAATATGAACTGGGGCACTGTATGTCATAACAAGAGTTGGGGGTACTGTGTTATATAATGTGTACTGGCAGCACTACAATGTGAACTAGGGCATTACTATGATTCATAAAATATACTCGTGCACTACTATGGGGCATAACATTAACTAAGGCTCTACTATAGCTCAGGAAATCAACTAGGGCACCATCACAGGGCATACAATTTACAGCTGCTACAGATAGCTGTATCTCTAGAAGCATTTAAACAGGGGGCCCCTTCAACAATCTGGTTCTCTCCCATCGATGGCAAAACTATTCGACATCGTCCATAAACCATGGATGATTATGGATCATCGATGGTCGATGGCCATCCCTGAGGTGAGCCGTGAGCTGAGACACTGTGTTGAGCCACTCCACTGAGCTGAATCACATGACTCGATGCACACCAGTGTCTCAGCTTGCCCATCTCGATCCTCAACTGCTGCCTATTGCAGGCTCCTCCCCCCTGCTCAGGGCTCATGGCAGTGATTTCTAACTGCACAGGGAGTTTCTAGAAAAGTCTCTGGCACTTTCTCTGCTCGTGTACATTTCTTATGTATATTTGCACAATAATACATTAAATATACATCTTTTAATAATAAACAGTACTTTATATTATACAGTACATACTATATGTACTCTGCCATTGGCGCGGTGGGCCCAGGTGCAACAAAATGTCTGCCCCCCCCTCGTACCGTCCAAGTCCACCCCCTCACCCCCAACTCCAAATGAGGGATTCTTTGCATGCTACCGTATATTATATATATATATATATATATATATATATATACTACCTTGGAGAGGGCGGCACTCAAAAGACTTGGCAAAAAGAGGTAAATGAAAAAAACCCCGCAGGGCAATCTTTATTGTGACGTTTCGGGGACTAGCCCCTTCCTCAGCCCAGGTCTGAGGAAGGGGCTAGTCCCCGAAACGTCACAATAAAGATTGCCCTGCGGGGTTTTTTTTTCATTTACCTCTTTTTGCCAAGTCTTTTGAGTGCTGCCCTCTCCAAGGTAGTATATGCTGATCAGTGGTAACAAGCCCTGAAGGGAAGGCACCGGAGCAGGATTTTGCGTCAGTCCGGAGTGCCGGGGTCCATTGCTGTTTATATATATATATATATCAGGGCCGGTTCAAGGGCTATCTGCGCCCCGGGCAGGAAAGGGGGTGTGGCCTAATACAGGGGGCGTGGTCAGTTACGCCCCCTGTACATTGCTAGCGCCGCTTGAATGCTGAGCGGTGTGCGATGACGTCATCGCGCACCGCACAGCAAAAGGTCCTCTCCACGAAGGGAAACTAGACGCTATGCGTCTAGTTCCCTTCGTGGAGAGGACCTTTGCTGTGCGGTGCGCGATGACGTCATCGCGCACCGCTCAGCAAAGTTACTCTCCACGAAGGGAAACTAGACGCATAGCGTCTAGTTCCCTTCACAGGAGGCGGACGGGGACGGCAGCGGAGGCGGACGGGGACGGCAGCGGAGGCGGACTGGGGACACAGCGGGCAGCAGTGGTGGATCTTGCCACGGTGCGGCGCCCTCCGGATGGCGCCAGCGCCCTCCGGAAAGCGACGCCCCGGGCAAAAGTCCTGCTTGCCCGTGGCAAGATCCGCTACTGATATATATATATATATATATATAATCTCCCAATGATAGAGTCACTCCTGGACTGCCAATCCGGTGAAGAAATTAAGGTGCTTTATTCAACGTTTTGGGGTACTGCCCCCCGTCATCAGGACACACCGGCTGTACAAATTGGGTATATATATATATATATATATATATAATATATAGTAATTGATGCTGTATATAATTTAAAATGGGATTGCTGGCCACACAGATGTCTGTGTGTATGTGTGTATATATATATATATATATATATATATATACAATATTCAGCGGCACTCAGGGATGCAAAGTACAGTATGACATAACAGGGTAGAGATACACATACAGATGGGATCTGTTAAGGTTTAGGATGTGGATGTGTCCTAGATTTAGGATGTGCAGAGGGGAGTGGTTATTTGGATGCAATGGGGGCACTGTGCTGGAGAGGATCTGGTGAGGGTGACCTGCTCAGGGCCAGGGAAATGGATACCTAGCAACAGTGCCGTAACTAAACACTTTAGTGCTGTGTGCAAGAAACTGCATCAGCGCCCCCCCCCCCTTTATGTAAAATAGGGTCAGTGCGCGCCGTTGGTGCACGTAAAACATATAGGGGCATGGCTTCTTGGGGAAGGGGTGTGGCCACAAAATAATACCAATTCATATTATGAAGCATCACACACACTGAGATAATATATCATCACTGATGGTCACACATACTGAGATAATATGTCATCACCGATGGTCACACACGATGAGATAATATATCATCACCGATGGCCACACATACTGACATAATATATCATCACCGATGGCCACACATACTGAGATAATATATCACCGATGGTCACACATGCTGAGATAATATGTCATCACCGATGGTCACACACACCGAGATAATATATCATCACCGATGGCCACACACACTGAGATAATTAATCATCACCGATGGCCACACACACTGAGATAATATATCCTCACCGATGGCCACACACATTGAGATAATATATCATCACCGATGGCCACACATGCCAAGATACTATATCATCACCAGTTATCACACATACTGAGATAATATATCATCACCGATGGCCATACATACTGAGATAATATATCATCACCGATGGCCACACATACTGAGATAATATATCATCACCGATGGCCACACATGCCAAGAAACTATATCATCACCAGTTATCACACATACTGAGAAAATATATCATCACCGATGGCCATACATACTGAGATAATATATCATCACCGATGGCCTCACATACAGAGATAATATGTCATCACCGATGGTCACACATACTGAGATAATATGTCATCACCATTGGTCACACATACTGAGATAATATATCATCACCGATGGCCACACATACTGACATAATATATCATCAACGATTGTCACACATACTGAGATAATACATTATCACCGATGGCCACACATAATGAGATAATATATCATCACCGATGGCCACACACACTGAGATAATTAATCATCACCGATGGCCACACACACTGAGGTAATATATCATCATCGATGGTCACACATACTGAGATAATATATCAACACCGATGGCCACACATACTGAGATAATATATCGTCACCGATGGTCACACATACTGAGATAATATGTCATCACCTATGGTCACACACACTGAGATAATTAATCATCACCGATGGCCACACACACTGAGATAATATATCATCACCGATGGCCACACATGCTGAGATAATATGTCATCACCGATGGACACACATACTGAGATAATATATCATCACCGATGGTCACACATACTGAGATAATATATCATCACCGATTGTCACACATACTGAGATAATACATTATCGCCGATGTCCACACATACTGAGATAATATATCGTCACCGATGGTCACACATACTGAGATAATATGTCTTTACCTATGGTCACACACACTGAGATAATTAATCATCACCGATGGCCACACACACTGAGATAATATATCATCACCGATGGTCACACATACTGAGATAATATGTCATCACCGATGGTCACACACAATGAGATAATATATCATCACCGATGGCCACACATACTGAGATAATATATCATCACCGATGGTCACACATACTGAGATAATATATCATCACCGATGGTCACACATACTGAGATAATATGTCATCACCGATGGTCACACACACCGAGATAATATATCATCACCGATGGCCACACATGCCAAGATACTATATCATCACCAGTTATCACACATACTGAGAAAATATATCATCACCGATGGCCATACATACTGAGATAATATATCATCACCGATGGCCTCACATACAGAGATAATATATCATCACCGATGGTCACACATACTGAGATAATATGTCATCACCATTGGTCACACATACTGAGATAATATATCATCACCGATGGCCACACATACTGACATAATATATCATCAACGATTGTCACACATACTGAGATAATACATTATCACCGATGGCCACACACAATGAGATAATATATCATCACCGATGGCCACACACACAGATAATTAATCATCACCGATGGCCACACACACTGAGGTAATATATCATCATCGATGGTCACACATACTGAGATAATATATCAACACCGATGGCCACACATACTGAGATAATATATCATCACCGATGGCCACACATACTGAGATAATATATCATCACCGATGGCCACACATACTGACATAATATATCATCAACGATTGTCACACATACTGAGATAATACATTATCACCGATGGCCACACACAATGAGATAATATATCATCACCGATGGCCACACACACTGAGATAATTAATCATCACCGATGGCCACACACACTGAGGTAATATATCATCATCGATGGTCACACATACTGAGATAATATATCATCACCGATGGTCACACATACTGAGATAATATGTCATCACCGATGGTCACACACAATGAGATAATATATCATCACCGATGGTTACACATACTGACATAATATATCATCACCGATGGCCACACATACTGAGATAATATATCATCACCGATGGTCACACATACTGAGATAATATGTCATCACCGATGGTCACACACACCGAGATAATATATCATCACCGATGGCCACACACACTGAGATAATTAATCATCACCGATGGCCACACACACTGAGATAATATATCATCACCGATGGCCACACACATTGAGATAATATATCATCACCGATGGCTACACATGCCAAGATACTATATCATCACCAGTTAACTTATCACACATACTGAGATAATATATCATCACCGATGGCCATACATACTGAGATAATATATCATCACCGATGGCCACACATACTGAGATAATATATCATCACCGATGGCCACACATGCCAAGATACTATATCCTCACCAGTTATCACACATACTGAGAAAATATATCATCACCGATGGCCATACATACTGAGATAATATATCATCACCGATGGCCACACACACTGAGATAATTAATCATCACCGATGGCCACACACACTGAGGTAATATATCATCATCGATGGTCACACATACTGAGATAATATATCAACACCGATGGCCACACATACTGACATAATATATCATCACCGATGGCCACACATACTGACATAATATATCATCACCGATGGCCACACACAATGAGATAATATATAATCACCAATGGTCACACACACTGAGATAATATATCATCACCGATGGCCACACACACTGAGATAATATATCATCCCCGATGGCCACACACATTGAGATAGTATATCATCCCCGATGCCCACACATACTGAGATAATATGTAATCACCGATGGACACACGTACTGAGATAATATATCATCACCGATGGTCACACATACTGAGATAATATATCATCACCTATTGTCACACATACTGAGATAAGACATTATCACCGATGTCCACACATACTGAGATAATATGTCATCACCTATGGTCACACATACTGAGATAATTAATCATCACCGATGGCCACACACACTGAGATAATATATCATCACCGATGGTCACACATACTGAGATAATATATCATCACCGATGGTCACACACAATGAGATAATATATCATCACCGATGGCCACACATACTGACATAATAAATCATCACGATGGCCACACATACTGAGATAACATATCATCACCGATGGTCACACATACTGAGATAATATGTCATCACCGATGGTCACATACACCGAGATAATATATCATCATCGATGGCCACACACACTGAGATAATTAATCATCACCGATGGCCACACACACTGAGATAATATATCATCACCGATGGCCACACATATTGAGATAATATATCATCACCGATGGCCACACATGCCAAGATACTATATCATCAGCAGTTATCACACATACTGAAATAATATATCATCACCGATGGCCATACATACTGAGATTATATATCATCACCGATGGCCACACATACTGAGATAATATATCATCACTGATGGCCACACATGCCAAGATACTATATCATCACCAGTTATCACACATACTGAGATAATATATCATCACCGATGGCCATACATACTGAGATAATATATCATCACCGATGGCCACACATACTGAAATAATATATAATCACCGATGGCCACACATGCCAAGATACTATATCATCACCAGTTATCACACATACTGAGAAAATATATCATCACCGATGGCCATACATACTGAGATAATATATCATCACCGATGGCCGCACATACTGAGATAATATATCATCACCGATGGTCACACATACTGAGATAATATGTCATCACCGATGGTCACACATACTGAGATAATATATCATCACCGATGGACACGCATAATGACATAATATATCATCAACGATTGTCACACATACTGAGATAATACATTATCACCGATGGCCACACATACTGAGATAATATATCATCACCGATGGCCACACACACTGAGATAATTAATCATCACCGATGGCCACACACACTGAGGTAATATATCATCATCGATGGTCACACATACTGAGATAATATATCAACACCGATGGCCACACATACTGACATAATATATCATCACCGATGGCCACACATACTAACATAATAAATCATCAACGATGGCCACACATACTGACATAATATATCATTACCGATGGCCACACACAATGAGATAATATATAATCACCAATGGTCACACACACTGAGATAATATATCATCACCGATGGCCGCACACACTGAGATAATATATCATCCCCGATGGCCACACACATTGAGATAGTATATCATCCCCGATGCCCACACATGCTGAGATAATATATCATCACCGATGGCCACACATACTGAGATAATATATCATCACCGATTGTCACACATACTGAGATAATACATTATCACCGATGGCCACACATACTGAGATAATATATCGTCACCGATGGTCACACATACTGAGATAATATGTCATCACCTATAGTCACACATACTGAGATAATATATCATCACCGATGGTCACACATACTGAGATAATATATCATCACCGATTGTCACACATACTGAGATAATACATTATCGCCGATGTCCACACATACTGAGATAATATATCGTCACCGATGGTCACACATACTGGGATAATATGTCTTTACCTATGGTCACACACACTGAGATAATTAATCATCACCGATGGCCACACACACTGAGATAATATATCATCACCGATGGTCACACATACTGAGATAATATGTCTTCACCGATGGTCACACACAATGAGATAATATATCATCACCGATGGTTACACATACTGACATAATATATCATCACCGATGGCCACACATACTGAGATAATATATCATCACCGATGGTCACACATACTGAGATAATATGTCATCACCGATGGTCACACACACCGAGATAATATATCATCACCGATGGCCACACACACTGAGATAATTAATCATCAACGATGGCCACACACTCTGAGATAATATATCATCACCGATGGCCACACACATTGAGATAATATATCATCACCGATGGCCATACATACTGAGATAATATATCAACACCGATGGCCACACACACTGAGATAATTAATCATCACCGATGGCCACACACACTGAGGTAATATATCATCATCGATGGTCACACTTACTGAGATAATATATCAACACCGATGGCCACACATACTGACATAATATATCATCACCGATGGCCACACATACTAACATAATATATCATCACCGATGGCCACACATACTGACATAATATATCATCACCGATGGCCACACACAATGAGATAATATATAATCACCAATGGTCACACACACTGAGATAATATATCATCACCGATGGCCACACACACTGAGATAATATATCATCCCCGATGGCCACACACATTGAGATAGTATATCATCCCCGATGCCCACACATGCTGAGATAATATGTCATCACCTATGGTCACACATACTGAGATAATTAATCATCACCGATGGCCACACACACTGAGATAATATATCATCACCGATGGTCACACATACTGAGATAATATATCAACACCGATGGCCACACATACTGACATAATATATCATCACCGATGGCCACACATACTAACATAATAAATCATCACGATGGCCACACATACTGAGATAACATATCATCACCGATGGTCACACATACTGAGATAATATATAATCACCAATGGTCACACACACTGAGATAATATATCATCACCGATGGCCACACACACTGAGATAATATATCATCCCCGATGGCCACACACATTGAGATAGTATATCATCCCCGATGCCCACACATGCTGAGATAATATATCATCACCGATGGCCAAACATACTGAGATAATATATCATCACCGATTGTCACACATACTGAGATAATACAATATCACCGATGGCCACACATACTGAGATAATATATCGTCACCGATGGTCACACATACTGAGATAATATGTCATCACCTATGGTCACACACACTGAGATAATTAATCATCACCGATGGCCACACACACTGAGATAATATATCATCACCGATGGCCACACATGCTGAGATAATATGTCATCACCGATGGACACACATACTGAGATAATATATCATCACCGATGGTCACACATACTGAGATAATATATCATCACCGATTGTCACACATACTGAGATAATATATCATCACCGATGGCCACACACACTGAGATAATATATCATCCCCGATGGCCACACACATTGAGATAGTATATCATTCCCGATGCCCACACATACTGAGATAATATGTCATCACCGATGGACACACGTACTGAGATAATATATCATCACCGATGGTCACACATACTGAGATAATATATCATCACCTATTGTCACACATACTGAGATAAGACATTATCACCGATGTCCACACATACTGAGATAATATGTCATCACCTATGGTCACACATACTGAGATAATTAATCATCACCGATGGCCACACACACTGAGATAATATATCATCACCGATGGTCACACATACTGAGATAATATGTCATCACCGATGGTCACACACAATGAGATAATATATCATCACCGATGGCCACACATACTGACATAATAAATCACCGATGGCCACACATACTGAGATAATATATCATCACCGATGGTCACACATACTGAGATAATATGTCATCACCGATGGTCACACACACCGAGATAATATATCATCACCGATGGACACACACACTGAGATAATATATCATCACCGATGGTCACACATACTGAGATAATATGTCATCACCGATGGTCACACACAATGAGAAAATATATCATCACCGATGGCCACACATACTGACATTATATATCATCACCAATGGCCACACATACTGAGATAATATATCATCACCGATGGTCACACATACTGAGATAATATGTCATCACTGATGGTCACACACACCGAGATAATATATCATCACCGATGGCCACACACACTGAGATAATTAATCATCACCGATGGCCACACACACTGAGATAATATATCATCACCGATGGCCACACACATTGAGATAATATATCATCACCGATGGCTACACATGCCAAGATACTATATCATCACCAGTTAACTTATCACACATACTGAGATAATATATCATCACCGATGGCCATACATACTGAGATAATATATCATCACCGATGGCCACACATACTGAGATAATATATCATCACCGATGGCCACACATGCCAAGATACTATATCCTGACCAGTTATCACACATACTGAGAAAATATATCATCACCGATGGCCATACATACTGAGATAACATATCATCACCGATGGCCGCACATACTGAGATAATATATCATCACCGATGGTCACACATACTGAGATAATATATCATCACCGATGTCCACACACACTGAGATAATATATCATCACCGATGGCCACACACATTGAGATAGTATATCATCCCCGATGCCCACACATACTGAGATAATATGTCATCACCGATGGACACACGTACTGAGATAATATATCATCACGATGGCCACACATACTGAGATAATATATCATCACCTATTGTCACACATACTGAGATAAGACATTATCACCGATGTCCACACATACTGAGATAATATGTCATCACCTATGGTCACACATACTGAGATAATTAATCATCACCGATGGCCACACACACTGAGATAATATATCATCACCGATGGTCACACATACTGAGATAATATGTCATCACCGATGGTCACACACAATAAGATAATATATCATCACCGATGGCCACACATACTGACATAATAAATCATCACCGATGGCCACACATACTGAGATAATATGTCATCACCGATGGTCACACATACTGAGATAATATGTCATCACCGATGGTTACACACACCGAGATAATATATCATCACCGATGGCCACACACACTGAGATAATTAATTATCACCGATGGCCACACACACTGAGATAATATATCATCACCGATGGCCACACATATTGAGATAATATATCATCACCGATGGCCACACATGCCAAGATACTATATCATCAGCAGTTATCACACATACTGAAATAATATATCATCACCGATGGCCATACATACTGAGATTATATATCATCACCGATGGCCACACATACTGAGATAATATATCATCACTGATGGCCACACATGCCAAGATACTATATCATCACCAGTTATCACACATACTGAGATAATATATCATCACCGATGGCCATACATACTGAGATAATATATCATCACCGATGGCCACACATACTGAAATAATATATAATCACCGATGGCCACACATGCCAAGATACTATATCATCACCAGTTATCACACATACTGAGAAAATATATCATCACCGATGGCCATACATACTGAGATAATATATCATCACCGATGGCCGCACATACTGAGATAATATATCATCACCGATGGTCACACATACTGAGATAATATGTCATCACCGATGGTCACACATACTGAGATAATATATCATCACCGATGGACACGCATAATGACATAATATATCATCAACGATTGTCACACATACTGAGATAATACATTATCACCGATGGCCACACATACTGAGATAATATATCATCACCGATGGCCACACACACTGAGATAATTAATCATCACCGATGGCCACACACACTGAGGTAATATATCATCATCGATGGTCACACATACTGAGATAATATATCAACACCGATGGCCACACATACTGACATAATATATCATCACCGATGGCCACACATACTAACATAATAAATCATCAACGATGGCCACACATACTGACATAATATATCATTACCGATGGCCACACACAATGAGATAATATATAATCACCAATGGTCACACACACTGAGATAATATATCATCACCGATGGCCGCACACACTGAGATAATATATCATCCCCGATGGCCACACACATTGAGATAGTATATCATCCCCGATGCCCACACATGCTGAGATAATATATCATCACCGATGGCCACACATACTGAGATAATATATCATCACCGATTGTCACACATACTGAGATAATACATTATCACCGATGGCCACACATACTGAGATAATATATCGTCACCGATGGTCACACATACTGAGATAATATGTCATCACCTATAGTCACACATACTGAGATAATATATCATCACCGATGGTCACACATACTGAGATAATATATCATCACCGATTGTCACACATACTGAGATAATACATTATCGCCGATGTCCACACATACTGAGATAATATATCGTCACCGATGGTCACACATACTGGGATAATATGTCTTTACCTATGGTCACACACACTGAGATAATTAATCATCACCGATGGCCACACACACTGAGATAATATATCATCACCGATGGTCACACATACTGAGATAATATGTCTTCACCGATGGTCACACACAATGAGATAATATATCATCACCGATGGTTACACATACTGACATAATATATCATCACCGATGGCCACACATACTGAGATAATATATCATCACCGATGGTCACACATACTGAGATAATATGTCATCACCGATGGTCACACACACCGAGATAATATATCATCACCGATGGCCACACACACTGAGATAATTAATCATCAACGATGGCCACACACTCTGAGATAATATATCATCACCGATGGCCACACACATTGAGATAATATATCATCACCGATGGCCATACATACTGAGATAATATATCAACACCGATGGCCACACACACTGAGATAATTAATCATCACCGATGGCCACACACACTGAGGTAATATATCATCATCGATGGTCACACTTACTGAGATAATATATCAACACCGATGGCCACACATACTGACATAATATATCATCACCGATGGCCACACATACTAACATAATATATCATCACCGATGGCCACACATACTGACATAATATATCATCACCGATGGCCACACACAATGAGATAATATATAATCACCAATGGTCACACACACTGAGATAATATATCATCACCGATGGCCACACACACTGAGATAATATATCATCCCCGATGGCCACACACATTGAGATAGTATATCATCCCCGATGCCCACACATGCTGAGATAATATGTCATCACCTATGGTCACACATACTGAGATAATTAATCATCACCGATGGCCACACACACTGAGATAATATATCATCACCGATGGTCACACATACTGAGATAATATATCAACACCGATGGCCACACATACTGACATAATATATCATCACCGATGGCCACACATACTAACATAATAAATCATCACGATGGCCACACATACTGAGATAACATATCATCACCGATGGTCACACATACTGAGATAATATATAATCACCAATGGTCACACACACTGAGATAATATATCATCACCGATGGCCACACACACTGAGATAATATATCATCCCCGATGGCCACACACATTGAGATAGTATATCATCCCCGATGCCCACACATGCTGAGATAATATATCATCACCGATGGCCAAACATACTGAGATAATATATCATCACCGATTGTCACACATACTGAGATAATACAATATCACCGATGGCCACACATACTGAGATAATATATCGTCACCGATGGTCACACATACTGAGATAATATGTCATCACCTATGGTCACACACACTGAGATAATTAATCATCACCGATGGCCACACACACTGAGATAATATATCATCACCGATGGCCACACATGCTGAGATAATATGTCATCACCGATGGACACACATACTGAGATAATATATCATCACCGATGGTCACACATACTGAGATAATATATCATCACCGATTGTCACACATACTGAGATAATATATCATCACCGATGGCCACACACACTGAGATAATATATCATCCCCGATGGCCACACACATTGAGATAGTATATCATTCCCGATGCCCACACATACTGAGATAATATGTCATCACCGATGGACACACGTACTGAGATAATATATCATCACCGATGGTCACACATACTGAGATAATATATCATCACCTATTGTCACACATACTGAGATAAGACATTATCACCGATGTCCACACATACTGAGATAATATGTCATCACCTATGGTCACACATACTGAGATAATTAATCATCACCGATGGCCACACACACTGAGATAATATATCATCACCGATGGTCACACATACTGAGATAATATGTCATCACCGATGGTCACACACAATGAGATAATATATCATCACCGATGGCCACACATACTGACATAATAAATCACCGATGGCCACACATACTGAGATAATATATCATCACCGATGGTCACACATACTGAGATAATATGTCATCACCGATGGTCACACACACCGAGATAATATATCATCACCGATGGACACACACACTGAGATAATATATCATCACCGATGGTCACACATACTGAGATAATATGTCATCACCGATGGTCACACACAATGAGAAAATATATCATCACCGATGGCCACACATACTGACATTATATATCATCACCAATGGCCACACATACTGAGATAATATATCATCACCGATGGTCACACATACTGAGATAATATGTCATCACTGATGGTCACACACACCGAGATAATATATCATCACCGATGGCCACACACACTGAGATAATTAATCATCACCGATGGCCACACACACTGAGATAATATATCATCACCGATGGCCACACACATTGAGATAATATATCATCACCGATGGCTACACATGCCAAGATACTATATCATCACCAGTTAACTTATCACACATACTGAGATAATATATCATCACCGATGGCCATACATACTGAGATAATATATCATCACCGATGGCCACACATACTGAGATAATATATCATCACCGATGGCCACACATGCCAAGATACTATATCCTGACCAGTTATCACACATACTGAGAAAATATATCATCACCGATGGCCATACATACTGAGATAACATATCATCACCGATGGCCGCACATACTGAGATAATATATCATCACCGATGGTCACACATACTGAGATAATATATCATCACCGATGTCCACACACACTGAGATAATATATCATCACCGATGGCCACACACATTGAGATAGTATATCATCCCCGATGCCCACACATACTGAGATAATATGTCATCACCGATGGACACACGTACTGAGATAATATATCATCACGATGGCCACACATACTGAGATAATATATCATCACCTATTGTCACACATACTGAGATAAGACATTATCACCGATGTCCACACATACTGAAATAATATGTCATCACCTATGGTCACACATACTGAGATAATTAATCATCACCGATGGCCACACACACTGAGATAATATATCATCACCGATGGTCACACATACTGAGATAATATGTCATCACCGATGGTCACACACAATAAGATAATATATCATCACCGATGGCCACACATACTGACATAATAAATCATCACCGATGGCCACACATACTGAGATAATATGTCATCACCGATGGTCACACATACTGAGATAATATGTCATCACCGATGGTTACACACACCGAGATAATATATCATCACCGATGGCCACACACACTGAGATAATTAATTATCACCGATGGCCACACACACTGAGATAATATATCATCACCGATGGCCACACATATTGAGATAATATATCATCACCGATGGCCACACATGCCAAGATACTATATCATCAGCAGTTATCACACATACTGAAATAATATATCATCACCGATGGCCATACATACTGAGATAATATATCATCACCGATGGCCACACATACTGAGATAATATATCATCACTGATGGCCACACATGCCAAGATACTATATCATCACCAGTTATCACACATACTGTGATAATATATCATCACCGATGGCCATACATACTGAGATAATATATCATCACCGATGGCCACACATACTGAGATAATATATCATCATCGATGGCCACACATGCCAAGATACTATATCATCGCCAGTTATCACACATACTGAGAAAATATATCATCACCGATGGCCATACATACTGAGATAATATATCATCACCGATGGCCGCACATACAGAGATAATATATCATCACCGATGGTCACACATACTGAGATAATATGTCATCACCGATGGTCACACATACTGAGATAATATATCATCACCGATGGCCACACATACTGACATAATATATCATCACCGATGGCCACACACATTGAGATAATATATCATCACCGATGGCTACACATGCCAAGATACTATATCATCACCAGTTAACTTATCACACATACTGAGATAATATATCATCACCGATGGCCAAACATACTGAGATAATATATCATCACCGATGGCCACACATACTGAGATAATATATCATCACCGATGGCCACACATGCCAAGATACTATATCCTCACCAGTTATTACACATACTGAGAAAATATATCATCACCGATGGCCATACATACTGAGATAATATATCATCACCGATGGCCACACACACTGAGATAATTAATCATCACCGATGGCCACACACACTGAGGTAATATATCATCATCGATGGTCACACATACTGAGATAATATATCAACACCGATGGCCACACATACTGACATAATATATCATCGCCGATGGCCACACATACTAACATAATATATCATCACCGATGGCCACACATACTGACATAATATATCATCACCGATGGCCAAACACAATGAGATAATATATATTCACCAATGGTCACACACACTGAGATAATATATCATCACCGATGGCCACACACACTGAGATAATATATCATCCCCGATGGCCACACACATTGAGATAGTATATCATCCCCGATGCCCACACATGCTGAGATAATATATCATCACCGATGGCTACACATACTGAGATAATATATCATCACCGATTGTCACACATACTGAGATAATACATTATCACCGATGGCCACACATACTGAGATAATATATCATCACCGATGGTCACACATACTGAGATAATATGTCATCACCTATGGTCACACACACTGAGATAATTAATCATCACCGATGGCCACACACACTGAGATAATATATCATCACCGATGGCCACACATGCTGAGATAATATGTCATCACCGATGGACACACATACTGAGATAATATATCATCACCGATAGTCACACATACTGAGATAATTAATTATCACCGATGGCCACACACACTGAGATAATATATCATCACCGATGGCCACACATATTGAGATAATATATCATCACCGATGGCCACACATTCCAAGATACTATATCATCAGCAGTTATCACACATACTGAAATAATATATCATCACCGATGGCCATACATACTGAGATAATATATCATCACCGATGGCCACACATACTGAGATAATATATCATCACTGATGGCCACACATGCCAAGATACTATATCATCACCAGTTATCACACATACTGTGATAATATATCATCACCGATGGCCATACATACTGAGATAATATATCATCACCGATGGCCACACATACTGAGATAATATATCATCATCGATGGCCACACATGCCAAGATACTATATCATCGCCAGTTATCACACATACTGAGAAAATATATCATCACCGATGGCCATACATACTGAGATAATATATCATCACCGATGGCCGCACATACAGAGATAATATATCATCACCGATGGTCACACATACTGAGATAATATGTCATCACCGATGGTCACACATACTGAGATAATATATCATCACCGATGGCCACACATACTGACATAATATATCATCACCGATGGCCACACACATTGAGATAATATATCATCACCGATGGCTACACATGCCAAGATACTATATCATCACCAGTTAACTTATCACACATACTGAGATAATATATCATCACCGATGGCCAAACATACTGAGATAATATATCATCACCGATGGCCACACATACTGAGATAATATATCATCACCGATGGCCACACATGCCAAGATACTATATCCTCACCAGTTATTACACATACTGTGAAAATATATCATCACCGATGGCCATACATACTGAGATAA
The DNA here is from genome assembly GCF_028390025.1 of Pseudophryne corroboree. Taxonomy (NCBI): domain Eukaryota; kingdom Metazoa; phylum Chordata; class Amphibia; order Anura; family Myobatrachidae; genus Pseudophryne; species Pseudophryne corroboree. The sequence goes on from NW_026970316.1 coordinate 18,734, forward strand.
TATATCATCACCGATGGCCACACACACTGAGATAATTAATCATCACCGATGGCCACACACACTGAGGTAATATATCATCATCGATGGTCACACATACTGAGATAATATATCAACACCGATGGCCACACATACTGACATAATATATCATCACCGATGGCCACACATACTAACATAATATATCATCACCGATGGCCACACATACTGACATAATATATCATCACCGATGGCCAAACACAATGAGATAATATATATTCACCAATGGTCACACACACTGAGATAATATATCATCACCGATGGCCACACACACTGAGATAATATATCATCCCCGATGGCCACACACATTGAGATAGTATATCATCCCCGATGCCCACACATGCTGAGATAATATATCATCACCGATGGCTACACATACTGAGATAATATATCATCACCGATTGTCACACATACTGAGATAATACATTATCACCGATGGCCACACATACTGAGATAATATATCATCACCGATGGTCACACATACTGAGATAATATGTCATCACCTATGGTCACACACACTGAGATAATTAATCATCACCGATGGCCACACACACTGAGATAATATATCATCACCGATGGCCACACATGCTGAGATAATATGTCATCACCGATGGACACACATACTGAGATAATATATCATCACCGATAGTCACACATACTGAGATAATATATCATCACCGATTGTCACACATACTGAGATAATACATTATCACCGATGTCCACACATACTGAGATAATATATCGTCACCGATGGTCACACATACTGAGATAATATGTCTTGACCTATGGTCACACACACTGAGATAATTAATCATCACCGATGGCCACACACACTGAGATAATATATCATCACCGATGGTCACACATAGTGAGATAATATGTCATCACCGATGGTCACACACAATGAGATAATATATCATCACCGATGGCCATACATACTGAGATAATATATCATCACCGATGGCCACACATACTGAGATAATATATCATCACCGATGGCCACACATGCCAAGATACTATATCCTCACCAGTTATCACACATACTGAGAAAACATATCATCACCGATGGCCACACATACTGAGATAATATATCATCACCGATGGCCGCACATACTGAGATAATATATCATCACCGATGGTCACACATACTGAGATAATATATCATCACCGATGGCCACACACACTGAGATAATATATCATCCCCGATGGCCACACACATTGAGATAGTATATCATCCCCGATGCCCACACATACTGAGATAATATGTCATCACCGATGGACACACGTACTGAGATAATATATCATCACCGATGGTCACACATACTGAGATAATATATCATCACCTGTTGTCACACATACTGAGATAAGACATTATCACCGATGTCCACACATACTGAGATAATATGTCATCACCTATGGTCACACATACTGAGATAATTAATCATCACCGATGGCCACACACACTGAGATAATATATCATCACCGATGGTCACACATACTGAGATAATATGTCATCACCGATGGTCACACACAATGAGATAATATATCATCACCGATGGCCACACATACTGACATAATAAATCATCACGATGGCCACACATACTGAGATAATATATCATCACCGATGGCCACACATACTGACATAATATATCATCACCGATGGCCACACACATTGAGATAATATATCATCACCGATGGCTACACATGCCAAGATACTATATCATCACCAGTTAACTTATCACACATACTGAGATAATATATCATCACCGATGGCCATACATACTGAGATAATATATCATCACCGATGGCCACACATACTGAGATAATATATCATCACCGATGGCCACACATGCCAAGATACTATATCCTCACCAGTTATTACACATACTGAGAAAATATATCATCACCGATGGCCATACATACTGAGATAATATATCATCACCGATGGCCACACACACTGAGATAATTAATCATCACCGATGGCCACACACACTGAGGTAATATATCATCATCGATGGTCACACATACTGAGATAATATATCAACACCGATGGCCACACATACTGACATAATATATCATCACCGATGGCCACACATACTAACATAATATATCATCACCGATGGCCACACATACTGACATAATATATCATCACCGATGGCCAAACACTATGAGATAATATATATTCACCAATGGTCACACACACTGAGATAATATATCATCACCGATGGCCACACACACTGAGATAATATATCATCCCCGATGGCCACACACATTGAGATAGTATATCATCCCCGATGCCCACACATGCTGAGATAATATATCATCACCGATGGCTACACATACTGAGATAATATATCATCACCGATTGTCACACATACTGAGATAATACATTATCACCGATGGCCACACATACTGAGATAATATATCGTCACCGATGGTCACACATACTGAGATAATATGTCATCACCTATGGTCACACACACTGAGATAATTAATCATCACCGATGGCCACACACACTGAGATAATATATAATCACCGATGGCCACACATGCTGAGATAATATGTCATCACCGATGGACACACATACTGAGATAATATATCACCACAGATAGTCACACATACTGAGATAATATATCATCACCGATTGTCACACATACTGAGATAATACATTATCACCGATGTCCACACATACTGAGATAATATATCGTCACCGATGGTCACACACACTGAGATAATATGTCTTGACCTATGGTCACACACACTGAGATAATTAATCATCACCGATGGCCACACACACTGAGATAATATATCATCACCGATGGTCACACATACTGAGATAATATGTCATCACCGATGGTCACACACAATGAGATAATATATCATCACCGATGGCCATACATACTGAGATAATATATCATCACCGATGGCCACACATACTGAGATAATATATCATCACCGATGGCCACACATGCCAAGATACTATATCCTCACCAGTTATCACACATACTGAGAAAACATATCATCACCGATGGCCATACATACTGAGATAATATATCATCACCGATGGCCGCACATACTGAGATAATATATCATCACCGATGGTCACACAAACTGAGATAATATATCATCACCGATGGCCACACACACTGAGATAATATATCATCCCCGATGGCCACACACATTGAGATAGTATATCATCCCCGATGCCCACACATACTGAGATAATATGTCATCACCGATGGACACACGCACTGAGATAATATATCATCACCGATGGTCACACATACTGAGATAATATATCATCACCTGTTGTCACACATACTGAGATAAGACATTATCACCGATGTCCACACATACTGAGATAATATGTCATCACCTATGGTCACACATACTGAGATAATTAATCATCACCGATGGCCACACACACTGAGATAATATATCATCACCGATGGTCACACATACTGAGATAATATGTCATCACCGATGGTCACACACAATGAGATAATTTATCATCACCGATGGCCACACATACTGACATAATAAATCATCACCGATGGACACACATACTGAGATAATATGTAATCACCGATGGTCACACACACCGAGATAATATATCATCACCGATGGCCACACACACTGAGATAATATATCATCACCGATGGTCACACATACTGAGATAATATGTCATCACCGATGGTCACACACAATGAGATAATATATCATCACCGATGGCCACACATACTGACATAATATATCATCACCGATGGCCACACATACTGAGATAATATATCATCACCGATGGTCACACATACTGAGATAATATGTCATCACTGATGGTCACACACACCGAGATAATATATCATCACCGATGGCCACACACACTGAGATAATTAATCATCACCGATGGCCACACATACTAACATAATATATCATCACCGATGGCCACACATACTGACATAATATATCATCACCGATGGCCAAACACTATGAGATAATATATATTCACCAATGGTCACACACACTGAGATAATATATCATCACCGATGGCCACACACACTGAGATAATATATCATCCCCGATGGCCACACACATTGAGATAGTATATCATCCCCGATGCCCACACATGCTGAGATAATATATCATCACCGATGGCTACACATACTGAGATAATATATCATCACCGATTGTCACACATACTGAGATAATACATTATCACCGATGGCCACACATACTGAGATAATATATCGTCACCGATGGTCACACATACTGAGATAATATGTCATCACCTATGGTCACACACACTGAGATAATTAATCATCACCGATGGCCACACACACTGAGATAATATATAATCACCGATGGCCACACATGCTGAGATAATATGTCATCACCGATGGACACACATACTGAGATAATATATCACCACAGATAGTCACACATACTGAGATAATATATCATCACCGATTGTCACACATACTGAGATAATACATTATCACCGATGTCCACACATACTGAGATAATATATCGTCACCGATGGTCACACATACTGAGATAATATGTCTTGACCTATGGTCACACACACTGAGATAATTAATCATCACCGATGGCCACACACACTGAGATAATATATCATCACCGATGGTCACACATACTGAGATAATATGTCATCACCGATGGTCACACACAATGAGATAATATATCATCACCGATGGCCATACATACTGAGATAATATATCATCACCGATGGCCACACATACTGAGATAATATATCATCACCGATGGCCACACATGCCAAGATACTATATCCTCACCAGTTATCACACATACTGAGAAAACATATCATCACCGATGGCCATACATACTGAGATAATATATCATCACCGATGGCCGCACATACTGAGATAATATATCATCACCGATGGTCACACAAACTGAGATAATATATCATCACCGATGGCCACACACACTGAGATAATATATCATCCCCGATGGCCACACACATTGAGATAGTATATCATCCCCGATGCCCACACATACTGAGATAATATGTCATCACCGATGGACACACGCACTGAGATAATATATCATCACCGATGGTCACACATACTGAGATAATATATCATCACCTGTTGTCACACATACTGAGATAAGACATTATCACCGATGTCCACACATACTGAGATAATATGTCATCACCTATGGTCACACATACTGAGATAATTAATCATCACCGATGGCCACACACACTGAGATAATATATCATCACCGATGGTCACACATACTGAGATAATATGTCATCACCGATGGTCACACACAATGAGATAATTTATCATCACCGATGGCCACACATACTGACATAATAAATCATCACCGATGGACACACATACTGAGATAATATGTAATCACCGATGGTCACACACACCGAGATAATATATCATCACCGATGGCCACACACACTGAGATAATATATCATCACCGATGGTCACACATACTGAGATAATATGTCATCACCGATGGTCACACACAATGAGATAATATATCATCACCGATGGCCACACATACTGACATAATATATCATCACCGATGGCCACACATACTGAGATAATATATCATCACCGATGGTCACACATACTGAGATAATATGTCATCACTGATGGTCACACACACCGAGATAATATATCATCACCGATGGCCACACACACTGAGATAATTAATCATCACCGATGGCCACACACACTGAGATAATATATCATCACCGATGGCCACACACATTGAGATAATATATCATCACCGATGGCTACACATGCCAAGATACTATATCATCACCAGTTAACTTATCACACATACTGAGATAATATATCATCACCGATGGCCATACATACTGAGATAATATATCATCACCGATGGCCACACATACTGAGATAATATATCATCACCGATGGCCACACATGCCAAGATACTATATCCTCACCAGTTATCACACATACTGAGAAAATATATCATCACCGATGGCCATACATACTGAGATAATATATCATCACCGATGGCCGCACATACTGAGATAATATATCATCACCGATGGTCACACATACTGAGATAATATATCATCACCGATGTCCACACACACTGAGATAATATATCATCCCCGATGGACACACACATTGAGAGAGTATATCATCCCCGATGCCCACACATACTGAGATAATATGTCATCACCGATGGACACACGTACTGAGATAATATATCATCACCGATGGTCACACATACTGAGATAATATATCATCACCTATTGTCACACATACTGAGATAAGACATTATCACCGATGTCCACACATACTGAGATAATATGTCATCACCTATGGTCACACATACTGAGATAATTAATCATCACCGATGGCCACACACACTGAGATAATATATCATCACCGATGGTCACACATACTGAGATAATATGTCATCACCGATGGTCACACACAATGAGATAATATATCATCACCGATGGCCACACATACTGACATAATAAATCCTCACCGATGGCCACACATACTGAGATAATATATCATCACCGATGGTCACACACACTGAGATAATATGTCATCACCGATGGTCACACACACCGAGATAATATATCATCACCGATGGCCACACACACTGAGAAAATTAATTATCACCGATGGCCACACACACTGAGATAATATATCATCACCGATGGCCACACATATTGAGATAATATATCATCACCGATGGCCACACATGCCAAGATACTATATCATCAGCACTTATCACACATACTGAAATAATATATCATCACCGATGGCCATACATACTGAGATAATATATCATCACCGATGGCCATACATACTGAGATAATATATCATCACCTATGGCCACACATGCCAAGATACTATATCATCACCAGTTATCACACATACTGAGATAATATATCATCACCGATGGCCATACATACTGAGATAATATATCATCACCGATGGCCACACATACTGAGATAATATATCATCACCGATGGCCATACATGCCAAGATACTATATCATCGCCAGTTATCACACATACTGAGAAAATATATCATCACCCATGGCCATACATACTGAGATAATATATCATCACCGATGGCCGCACATACTGAGATAATATATCATCACCGATGGTCACACATACTGAGATAATATGTCATCACCGATGGTCACACACACCGAGATAATATATCATCACCGATGGCCACACACACTGAGATAATTAATCATCACCGATGGCCACACACACTGAGATAATATATCATCACCGATGGCCACACACATTCAGATAATATATCATCACCGATGGTTACACATGCCAAGATACTATATCATCACCAGTTAACTTATCACACATACTGAGATAATATATCATCACCGATGGCCATACATACTGAGATAATATATCATCACCGATGGCCACACATACTGAGATAATATATCATCACCGATGGCCACACATGCCAAGATACTATATCCTCACCAGTTATCACACATACTGAGAAAATATATCATCACCGATGGCCATACATACTGAGATAATATATCATCACCAATGGCCGCACATACTGAGATAATATATCATCACCGATGGTCACACATACTGAGATAATATATCATCACCGATGGCCACACACACTGAGATAATATATCATCCCCGATGGCCACACACATTGAGATAGTATATCATCCCCGATGCCCACACATACTGAGATAATATGTCTTCACCGATGGACACACGTACTGAGATAATATATCATCACCGATGGTCACACATACTGAGATAATATGTCATCACCGATGGTCACACACAATGAGATAATATATCATCACCAATGGCCACACATACTGACATAATAAATCATCACCGATGGCCACACATACTGAGATAATATATCATCACCGATGGTCACACATACTGAGATAATATGTAATCACCGATGGTCACACACACCGAGATAATATATCATCACCGATGGCCACACACACTGAGATAATATATCATCACCGATGGTCACACATACTGAGATAATATGTCATCACCGATGGTCACACACAATGAGATAATACATCATCACCGATGGCCACACATACTGACATAATATATCATCACCGATGGCCACACATACTGAGATAATATATCATCACCGATGGTCACACATACTGAGATAATATGTCATCACTGATGGTCACACACACCGAGATAATATATCATCACCGATGGCCACACACACTGAGATAATTAATCATCACCGATGGCCACACACACTGAGATAATATATCATCACCGATGGCCACACACATTGAGATAATATATCATCACCGATGGCTACACATGCCAAGATACTATATCATCACCAGTTAACTTATCACACATACTGAGATAATATATCATCACCGATGGCCATACATACTGAGATAATATATCATCACCGATGGCCACACATACTGAGATAATATATCATCACCGATGGCCACACATGCCAAGATACTATATCCTCACCAGTTATCACACATACTGAGAAAATATATCATCACCGATGGCCATACATACTGAGATATTATATCATCACCGATGGCCGCACATACTGAGATAATATATCATCACCGATGGTCACACATACTGAGATAATATATCATCACCGATGTCCACACACACTGAGATAATATATCATCCCCGATGGCCACACACATTGAGATAGTATATCATCCCCGATGCCCACACATACTGAGATAATATGTCATCACCGATGGACACACGTACTGAGATAATATATCATCACCGATGGTCACACATACTGAGATAATATATCATCACCTATTGTCACACATACTGAGATAAGACATTATCACCGATGTCCACACATACTGAGATAATATGTCATCACCTATGGTCACACATACTGAGATAATATGTCATCACCTATGGTCACACATGCTGAGATAATTAATCATCACCGATGGCCACACACACTGAGATAATATATCATCACCGATGGTCACACATACTGAGATAATATGTCATCACCGATGGTCACAGACAATGAGATAATATATCATCACCGATGGCCACACATACTGACATAATAAATCATCACCGATGGCCACACATACTGAGATAATATATCATCACCGATGGTCACACATACTGAGATAATATGTCATCACCGATGGTCACACACACCGAGATAATATATCATCACCGATGGCCACACACACTGAGATAATATATCATCACCGATGGCCACACATATTGAGATAATATATCATCACCGATGGCCACACATGCCAAGATACTATATCATCAGCAGTTATCACACATACTGTAATAATATATCATCACCGATGGCCATACATACTGAGATAATATATCATCACCGATGGCCACACATACTGAGATAATATATCATCACCGATGGCCACACATGCCAAGATACTATATCAGACCACACTTTTTTTGTGGCACTTTCCATCTGCGCATATTGTCCCATTAAAATGTTTATGCCATAAATGGGCGCGACCCACATAGCATAACTGCATTTCTCTATCGTCCTAGTGGATGCTGGGGTTCCTGAAAGGACCATGGGGAATAGCGGCTCCGCAGGAGACAGGGCACAAAAAGTAAAGCTTTACGATCAGGTGGTGTGCACTGGCTCCTCCCCCTATGACCCTCCTCCAAGCCAGTTAGATTTTTGTGCCCGGCCGAGAAGGGTGCAATCTAGGTGGCTCTCCTAAAGAGCTGCTTAGAAAAGTTTAGCTTAGGTTTTTTATTTTACAGTGAGTCCTGCTGGCAACAGGATCACTGCAACGAGGGACTGAGGGGAGAAGAAGTGAACTCACCTGCGTGCAGGATGGATTGGCTTCTTGGCTACTGGACATTAGCTCCAGAGGGACGATCACAGGTACAGCCTGGATGGTCACCGGAGCCTCGCCGCCGGCCCCCTTGCAGATGCTGAAACGAGAAGAGGTCCAGAATCGGCGGCAGAAGACTCCTCAGTCTTCTTAAGGTAGCGCACAGCACTGCAGCTGTGCGCCATTTTCCTCTCAGCACACTTCACACGGCAGTCACTGAGGGTGCAGGGCGCTGGGAGGGGGGCGCCCTGGGAGGCAAATGAAAACCTTTTTTGGCCAAAAATACCTCACATATAGCCTCCGGGGGCTATATGGAGATATTTAACCCCTGCCAGAATCCACTAAAGAACGGGAGACGAGCCCGCCGAAAAGGGGGCGGGGCCTATCTCCTCAGCACACAGCGCCATTTTCCCTCACAGAAAGGCTGGAGGGAAGGCTCCCAGGCTCTCCCCTGCACTGCACTACAGAAACAGGGTTAAAACAGAGAGGGGGGGCAATAATTGGGCGTTAAAAATATATAAAAGATGCTATAAGGGAAAACACTTATATAAGGTTGTCCCTATATAATTATAGCGTTTTTGGTGTGTGCTGGCAAACTCTCCCTCTGTCTCTCCTAAGGGCTAGTGGGTCCTGTCCTCTATCAGAGCATTCCCTGTGTGTGTGCTGTGTGTCGGTACGTGTGTGTCGACATGTATGAGGACGATGTTGGTGAGGAGGCGGAGCAATTGCCTGTAATGGTGATGTCACTCTCTAGGGAGTCGACACCGGAATGGATGGCTTATTTAGGGAATTACGTGATAATGTCAACACGCTGCAAGGTCGGTTGACGACATGAGACGGCCGACAAACAATTAGTACCGGTCCAGACGTCTCAAACACCGTCAGGGGTGTTAAAACGCCCATTTTACCTCAGTCGGTCGACACAGACACAGACAGGGACACTGAATCCAGTGTCGACGGTGAATAAACAAACGTATTCCTTATTAGGGCCACACGTTAAGGGCAATGAAGGAGGTGTTACATATTTCTGATACTACAAGTACCACAAAAGAGGGTATTATGTGGGATGTGAAAAAACTACCGTAGTTTTTCCTGAATCAGATAAATTAAATGAAGTGTGTGATGATGCGTGGGTTCCCCCCGATAGAAATTTATGGGCGGTATACCCTTTCCCGCCAGAAGTTAGGGCGCGTTGGGAAACACCCCTTAGGGTGGATAAGGCGCTCACACGCTTATCAAAACAAGTGGCGGTACCGTCTATAGATAGGGCCGTCCTCAAGGAGCCAGCTGACAGGAGGCTGGAAAATATCATAAAAAGTATATACACACATACTGGTATTATACTGCGACCAGCGATCGCCTCTGCCTGGATGTGCAGAGCTGGGGTGGTTTGGTCGGATTCCCTGACTAAAAATATTGATACCCTTGACAGGGACAGTATTTTATTGACTATAGAGCATTTAATGGATGCATTTCTATATATGCGAGATGCACAGAGGGATATTTGCACTCTGGCATCAAGAGTAAGTGCGATGTCCATATCTGCCAGAAAATGTTTATGGACACGACAGTGGTCAGGTGATGCAGATTCCAAACGGCACAAAGGTGTATTGCCGTATAAAGGAAGAGAGTTATTTGGGGTCGGTCCATCGGACCTGGTGGCCACGGCAACTGCTGGAAAATCCACCGTTTTTACCCTAAGTCACATCTCTGCAGGAAAAGACACCGTCTTTTCAGCCTCAGTCCTTTCGTCCCTATAAGAGTCATATCTGCCCAGGGATAGAGGAAAGGGAAGAAGACTGCAGCAGGCAGCCCATTCCCAGGAACAGAAGCGTTCCACCGCTTCTGACAAGCTCTCAGCATGACGCTGAGACCGTACAGGACCCCTGGATCCTACAAGTGGTATCCCAGGGGTACAGATTGGAATGTCGAGACGTTTCCCCTTCGCAGGCTCCTGAAGTCTGCTTTACCAGGGTCTCCCTCCGACAAGGAGGCAGTATGGGAAAAAAATTCACAAGCTGTATTCCCAGCAGGTGATAATTAAATTACCCCTCCTACTACAAGAAAAGGGGTATTATTCCACACTATATTGTGGTACTGAAGCCAGAAGGCTAGGTGAGACCTATTCTAAATCTAAAAAATTTTGAACACTTACAAAGGTTCAAATCAAGATGGAGTCACTCAGAGCAGTGATAACGAACCAGGAAGAAGGGGACTATATAGTGTCCCGGGACATCAAGGATGCTTACCTCTATGTCCCAAATTTACCCTTCTCACTAAGGGTACCTCAGGTTCGTGGTACAGAACTGTCACTATCAGTTTCAGACGCTGCCGTTTGGATTGTCCACGGCACCCCGGGTCTTTACCAAGGTAATGGCCGAAATGATGATTCTTCTTCAAAGAAAAGGCGTCTTAATTATCCCTTACTTGGACGATCTCCTGATAAGGGCAAGGTCCAGGGAACAGTTGGAGGTCGGAGTAGCACTATCTCGGATACTGCTACAACAGCACGGGTGGATTCTAAATATTCCAAAACCGCAGCTGATCCCGACGACACGTCTGCTGTGCCTAGGGATGATTCTGGACACAGTCCAGAAAAAGGTGTTTCTCCCGGAAGAGAAAGCCAGGGAGTTATCCGAGCTAGTCAGGAACCTCCTAAAAACAGTGCATCATTGCACAAGGGTCCTGGTAAAAATGGTGGCTTCCTACGAAGCAATTCCATTCGGCAGATTTCACGCAGGAACTTTTCAGTGGGATCTGCTGGACAAATGGTCCGGATCGCATCTTCAGATGCATCAGCGGATAACCCTATATCCAAGGACAGGGGGTCTCTTCTGTGGTGGTTACAGAGTGCTCATCTTCTAGAGGGCCGCAGATTCGGCATTCAGGATGGATGCTGGTGACCACGGAGGCCAGCCCGAGAGGCTGGGGAGCAGTCACACAAGGGAAAAGATTTCCAGGGAGTGTGATCAAGTCTGGAGACTTTTCTCCACATAAATATACTGGAGCTAAGGGTACATTTATAATACTCTAAGCTTAGCAAGACCTCTGCTTCAAGGTCAGCCGGTTTTGATCCAGTGGGAAAAACATCACGGCAGTCGCCCACGTAAATAGACAGGGCGGCACAAGAAGCAGGAGGGCAATGGCAAAAACTGCAAGGACTTTTCGCTGGGCGGAAAATCATGTGATAGCACTGTCAGCAGTGTTTCATTCCGGGAATGGAAACTGGGAAGCAGACTTCCTCAGCAGGCACGACCTCCACCCGGCAGAGTGGAAACTTCATCGGGAAGTTTTCCACATGATTATAAACCGTTGGGAAATACCAAAGGTGGACATGATGGCGTCCCGTCTGAACAAAAAACGGGACAGGTATTGCGCCAGGTTAAGAGACCCTCAGGCAATAGCTGTGGACGTTTCTGGTAACACCGTGGATGTACCAGAAGGTGTATGTGTTCCATCCTCTGCTTCTCATACCTAAGGTACTGAGAACTATAAGATAGAGGAGTAAGAACTATACTCATGGATCCGGATTGGCCAAGAAGGACTTGGTACCCGGAACTTCAAGAGATGCTCACAGAGGACTTATGGCCTCTGCCGCTAAGAAGGGACTTGTTTCAGCAAGTACCATGTCTGTTACAAGACTTACCGCAGCTGCGTTTGACCGCATGGCGGTGGAACGCCGGATCCTAAGGGAAGGAGGCATTCCGGAAGAGGTCATTCCTATCCTGGTCAAAGCCAGGAAGGAGGTGACCGCACAACATTATCACCACATGTGGCGAAAATATGTTGCGTGGTGTGAGGCCAGGAAGGCCCCACAAAGAAATTTCAACTCGGTCGATTCCTGCATTTCCTGCAAACAGGAGTGTCTATGGGACTCAAATTGGGGTCCATTAAGGTTCAAATTTCGGCCCTGTCGATTTTCTTCCAGAAACAATTGGCTTCAGTTTCCTGAAGTCCAGAAGTTTGTCAAGGGAGTATTGCATATACAACCCCCTTTTGTGCCTCCAGTGGCACTGTGGGATCTCAACGTAGTGCTGGGATTCCTCAAATCACATTGGTTTAAAACCAGTCAAATCTGTGGATTTGGAGCATCTCACATGGAAAGTGATCATGCTCTTGGCCCTGGCCTGGACCAGGCGAGTGTCAAATTGGTGGTTTTTTCTCAAAAAAGCCCTATCTGTTTGTCCATTCGGACAGGGCAGAGCTGCGGACTCGTCCCCAGTTCTCTCCCTAAGGTGGTGTCAGTGTTTCACCTGAACCAGCTTATTGGGGTGCCTTGCACCTACTAGGGACTTGGAGGACTCCAAGTTGCTAGATGTTGTCAGGGCCCTGAAAATATGTTTCCAGGACGGCTGGAGTCAGGAAAACTGACTTGCTGTTATCCTGTATGCACCCAACAAGCTGGGTGCTCTTGCTTCTAAGCAGACTATTGCTAGTTGGATGTGTAATACAATTCAGCTTGCACATTCTGTGGCAGGCCTGCCACAGCCAAAAATATGTAAATGCCCATTCCACAAGGAAGGGGGGCTCATCTTGGGCGGCTGCCCGAGGGGGCTCGGCTTTACAACTTTGCCGAGCGGCTATTTAGTCAGGGGCAAACACGTTTGTAAAATCCTACAAATTTGATACCCTGGCTAAGGAGGACCTGGAGTTCTCTCATTCGGTGCTGCAGAGTCATCCGCACTCTCCCGCCCGTTTGGGAGCTTTGGTATAATCCCCATGGTCCTTTCAGGAACCCCAGCATCCACTAGGACGATAGAGAAAATAAGAATTTACTTACCGATAATTCTATTTCTCGGAGTCCGTAGTGGATGCTGGGCGCCCATCCCAAGTGCGGATTATCTGCATTACTTGTACATAGTTACAAAAATCGGGTTATTATTGTTGTGAGCCATCTTTTCAGAGGCTCCGCTGTTATCATACTGTTAACTGGGTTTAGATCACAGGTTGTACGGTGTGATTGGTGTGGCTGGTATGAGTCTTACCCGGGATTCAAGATCCTTCCTTATTGTGTACGCTCGTCCGGGCACAGTACCTAACTGGCTTGGAGGAGGGTCATAGGGGGAGGAGCCAGTGCACACCACCTGATCGTAAAGCTTTACTTTTTGTGCCCTGTCTCCTGCGGAGCCGCTATTCCCCATGGTCCTTTCAGGAACCCCAGCATCCACTACGGACTCCGAGAAATAGAATTATCGGTAAGTAAATTCTTATTTTTTATGCACCAATTTATGCCCCACCCCTGTGGTAGCTCCACCCACATCACTGCCCACCTCTGTCCTGCCCTATTTCCTTTTTAGCACTAAGTATGAATATATATATATATATATATATATATAGATAGATAGATAGATAGATAGATAGATAGATAGATATAGATATTTATTATAGGATTTTAATATCTACTGGTAAATCCTTTTCTCTTAGTCCATAGAGGATGCTGGGGACTCCGTAAGGACCATTGGGTATAGACGGGATCCACAGGAGACATGGGCACGCTATAAGACTTTGAATGGGTGTGAACTGGCTCCTCCCTCTATGCCCCTCCTCCAGACCTCCGTTAGAAAACTGTGCCCAGGGAGAGGGACCTTTCGAGGAAAGAATTTATTGTTTAAACACAGTGAGTGTCATACCAGCTCACACCACGAACATACCGCAGAACGTGGCAATCAATAGAATACCAGCCAACAGCATGAAAAATACACAGCCACATGCTGAGAGAATATGCAACACAACCAGTGTGTCAACACAACCAATAATAAAACACCGCCTGCCATGGTAAGCACCACGTCAGCAACAGCCTTACAGAAAGAAACACCACCAGAGTAACTATAACCAAGAACTGCAGACACAGTACGCACTGGGACGGGCGCCCAGCATCCTCTACGGACTAAGAGAAAAGGATTTACCGGTAGGTATTCAAATCCTATTTTCACATACGATCTAGAGGATGCTGAGGACTCCGTAAGGACCATGGGGTTTTTATACCAAAGCTCCAGACCGGGCGGGAGAGTGCGGACGACTCTGCAGCACCGATTTGAGCAACCATGAGGTCCTCAGAAACCAGGGTATCAAATTTGTACAGTTTAGCAAAAGAGTTTGAACCCAACCAAGTAGCCGCTCTGCAAAGTTGAACTGCCGAGACTCCTCGGGCATCCGCCCAAGAAGAGCCCATCTTCCTAGTAGAATGGGTCTCCACCAACAATGGTAACGGCAATCCAGCCGTAGAATGAGCACACCAAATTGTATCACAGATCCAGCGTAAAACAGACTGCATAGATGCAGGTGTCCCAATTATGCTGGGAGCATACTGGACAAGCAGAGCCTCTGTTTCCCCAACCTGAGCCAACGAGGCGTCAAAAATAGTCAAAGTCCCGACGACATCGAGAGCCTTTGAATCAGCCAAAGCTTAAGTAATCACAGGCATCACAATAGGCTGGTTTCTGCGAAACACAGAGCCACCTTCTTTGCAGAACTATTATCCGAGTTCTCAATTCCGCTCTACACATGGAAGATCCAACAGGAGCTCTTGTGAGACAAAGCCGCTACTTCCGACACACGCCTTGCGGACGCCAAATCCAGTAGCATGACCACTCTTCAAGAGAGAAATTTTTAACACAACCTTTCATAAAGGTTCCAAACAGTGTGACACAAGAAAACACAACACCACGTCAAGGTCCCATGGTGCCAATGGCGGCACAACCGGAGGTTGGATGTGCAGTACTGCTTTCACGAAAGTCCGAACTTCCAGAAAGGTGGCCAATTCTTTTTTTTTTCTTTGAGAAAATGTAAAAGACTAAAACTGCACTGAAATGGAGCCTAACTTTAGGCCTGTATCCACAACTGCTTGCAAGGAGAGGAGAAGAACGACCCAGCTGAAAATCTTCCGTAGGAGCCTTCTTGGATTCATACCAAGACACATCTTTACGGCGACTACGGTGGTAAGGTTATGCCGTTACTTCTTTTCTAGCCTGAAGAAATGTGGAAACGACTTCACTGGAAATACCTTTTCTGGCTAGGATATGGCATTCAACCTCCACGCTGTCAAACGCAGTCACGGTAAGTCTTGAAACACTCCCTGATCTTTGTAACAGTTCCTCATGTAGACAAAGCGGTCAGAAATCTTCCATGAGTAATCATGAAAACCTGTAAACCAAGCACTCCTTGGCTAGACCGGAACAATGAGGATCTCATGAACCTTTGTTCGTCTTACGGTTATCCCTTCAGAAAAGGTGAAAACGGAGGGAACACATAGACCGACTGAAAACACCCAAGGTGTCACGAGGGCATCCACTGCCATAGCTTGAGTGTCCCTTGACCTGGAACAATATCCTTGAGGCCTCTCGTTGAGGCGAAATGCCAACATGTCCAATTGAGGTACTCCTCAAAGACTTGTCACTTCTGTGAAAACTTCTTGATGACGACTGTATTTCTCCCGGAAGGAGATTGCAGCTGCAGAGGAAATCTAATTCTCCGTCGTTTACCTCCGGAGTGAAGACCACTAATAAAGCGTTTATCAGTCTTTCCACCCAGCGGCAAATTTTTTGCACCTTCTGCCATTTCCGCTTTGCTCCTTGTTCCGCCTTAGTGGCTTACTTACGCCACTGCTGTTAAGTCGTCCGACAGAAGTAACACGGGCGGACCACGAAAAATATGTTCGTTGAAAATAGCTCTTAAATCAAGAAAGCATAGTACAGACAATCTTCCCAGCTTGACCTTTTCCTCCGGAAATACGTCCCTTGCAAGGACTAATCCCCAGCCTCGGAGATCTGCATGCATGAACACCAGGATCTAATCTTGGATCCGAACTTTCGTCCCTCCAGAAGGTGAGAACCGAGCAGACACCACAGGAGCGACATCCTGGCCAGTAGGATCACATTCCGGTGCAGGTGAGACCCGGACCACATTTCCAACTGGTCCCTTGAAAACACTCTAGCATTTTACCTACTCACCGAAAAGGCCTCTTAGGCCGCACCCCTCCACTTCATAACGGAACATAATGATGGATTGTCATTGCAAAACTGATCCGACTCCGGATCCTCAGACCTATTCCACAGGAAAAACACAGAACCTCAACCGTTCAGTATCTACTCTGATACCCACCCCCGACATATGCGTCGTTGGGAACAACAGCCATTCCCAGTGTTGAAGAACAGTCAGAGAGAAACAACGCCTTGCACCACTTGTTTCTTGACCTCGCTTTAATCAGGAGAGCGTCTTAGTACAGAATAACAATGGCTCCTATTATTGAAAGAAAACCATCATACTGCCATCACTCCGGTGAAATGGCAAATACAATCCTGGATCTCCCGCCAGGTAAACTGAATGCGGAAAACAACGCATTTAAACATCTTATTTTTTTTATTTTTTTTAAAAATAAGGGACAGCAGGACATTGCCTTGAACCTGACGCACCTCTGGTATGGCGTCGCGTACTACCTCCTCTTCCAGAGGGGAAATGGCAAGATCTATTAGAAAATCAGTGAGGGGAACATCTGTAACTCCAGAATGTCCCCCTTTGGATTTTACAAGTAACTCACAGGTCCTGGTCTATTCCCGGACTAACGGAAAAGTAGTAGACGAGTCTCCACTGGAGTGGGGTCCAGTCAGATAGACTAAGAACCATGTGGTGGATGTGGTAGAAACAGAAAACGCCATCCACCTCTGCGAACCTAACAAGGCTGCAGAACACCTACCTTATCACCTTCCATTAAGAAATATATATATCATGTGCATTTCCTTTTCTTACTTGTGCTATCTTATACTCCATACTCCCGTTGGTTGCACCTAACCCCGGGTTTTCTATACCTATCCTATTTTGTCTTGCACTGTAAGTACTGCTTTCTTGTTTG